>NC_136268.1:83998086-84015586 GCF_964187855.1 Myxine glutinosa
AGTTTTGACATATTGCAGGTCTTTCCTTCAGAGAAATTGCAAAGAAAGCCAAGGTGTCAGTGAGTACAGTTTCCTACACCATCAAAACTATATATATATATATATATATATATATATATATATATATATATATATATATATATATATATATATATATATATATATATATATATACACACACACACACATACACCACCATTCAAAAGTTTTAGAACACCTCAATTTTTCCAGCTTTTATTGAAATTTACGCAGTTTAATGTCTCAATGTACTCTGAAATTTAGCATAGAACAAATAAACAATTGGAGATAAAAACAGAAATAATAGAATCATTTTGTTTAACAAAATTTCATTTAAATTTTTGACTCGGCAAAGTAGCCACCTTTGGCAGATATACCCGCCGAACACACTCGTGGCATTCTTTCTACAATGGAAATCAAATATTGTTCGGGAAATTCTTCCCAACACTTGCAGAAGTTCCCACAAATGTGTTGCACTTGTAGGTTGCTTTGCTTTCATCCTTCTGTCCAGTTCATCCCAAACCAGCTCGATGGGGTTTAAGTCTTGAGACTGTGCTGGCCATTCCGTGACTTGAAGCCTACCTTCTTGTTCGTTTCCTCGAAGGTAGTTTTAACATAGCCTGGAAGTGTGTTTAGGGTCATTTTCTTGCTGTAGGATGAACCCCTGACCAACTAGGCATATACCAGGGGGTATTGCATGGTGCTGCAAAATGCTGTGGTAGCTCTTTTGGTTCAGGGTGCCAGTCACTCTGTGCAAGTCGCCGAATCTGGATCCAGCAATAGAGCCCAGACGATCACGCTTCCTCCTCCATGTTTGACAGTTGGTGTCATACACTGAGGAACCATCCTTTCGCCTACTCGACGGCGTACAAAAACCGTGCGTGATGAACCAAATATTTCAACTTTTGATTCATCGGTCCATAAGACCTTCTTCCAGTCTTCAGTAGTCCACTGGCGGTGCTTCATGGCCCAGGCAAGCCTATTTTTCTTATTTTGCCATCTTAGCAATGGCTTTCTTACTGGCACTCGACCTGTCAAACCTGCAGCTCAAAGTCTTCTCTTCACAGTTGAAACTGAGACTTGCTTACTTCGACCACTGTTAAGCTGTGCTTGAAGCTGTTGTCCTTTGAGGCACCTATCACGCAAGCTGTTGACTCTCAGAAACTTGTCTTCTGATTCTCTTGTGGCTTTGGGTCTGCCAGACCTCTTCCTGTCAGAGTTTCCTCCAGTTTCCAAGTGCCTTTAATATATATATATATATATATATATATATATATATATATATATATATATATATATATATATATATATATATATATATATACTAGCCGAATTCACCCGGCGTTGCCCTGGTTCTTTTTGAATGAATTTACTACTATAATTCAGCTTTTACTCGCTGCCGTAGAAGATTGACTACTATAATTCAGCTCAGCTTTTAATTGCGAAATGGGCCCAGCCCAGCCGAAGCTTCCTCGATCGGCCTCGCCACCTAGCCTATAACCTTCCCGGGGCCCGTCCCAACATTTTCAGTTCTTTTTGAATGAATTTACTACTATAATTCAGCTTTTACTCGCGGCCGTAGACGATTGACTATTATAATTCAGCTCAGCTTTTAAATGCGAAATGGGCCCAGCCCGGGTGAAGCGGCCTCGTCCGGCCTCGCCACCTAGCCTATAACCTTCCCGCGGCCCGTCCCGACATTTTTTGTATTGGAGGTTTCTTCCTATCTTTCACCGTTCAAGAGATTAGCTTGCGCAAACAAACAAACAAACAAACAAAAACTTTCTTTTATGTATATAGATAGAAAATATGTATATATATATATATATACTAGCTTGGCTCGGCTCGCTGCGCCTGCCTCACCAAGCGTCGTTACTGAGGAACGGGCTTATTTTAGCCGAGGATAATGACTGCACCTGAGTTGCTGTGTTGTCATGATTTACATCAATCATAATACAAACAATTATTTTGCACAAATGTATTTGTTGTGTTTGTGATATTACATTTTTATAGGCAATTTATGTTGAAGATTTAGGTTGAATGTTTTTTTTTTCAATAAGAACCCATCAGCACATACATAGGGGAGGAGTAGGTGAAGACTTGAAGTTTGGGACGATTACACCTCACCACCACGTAATTCAAAACACCTCACCACCAAGTAACTCAAAACACCTCACCACCAAGTAATTTAAAACAACTCACAGCCATAAAACACGTAATAAAAACACCTCACCACCACGAAATTAAAAACACCTCACCACCACGAAATTGAAAACACTTCACAGCCATAAAACACGTAATAAAAACACCTCACATCCATAAAACACGTAATAAAAACACCTCACCACCACAAAATTAAAAACACCTCAGCACCACGAAATTGAAAACACCTCACAGCCATAAAACACGTAATAAAAACACCTCACAGCCATAAAACAGGTTATAAAAACACCTCACAGCCATAAAACACGTAATTTTAAAAAACCTCACAGCCATAAAACACGTAATAAAAACACCTCACCACCACGAAATTAAAAACACCTCACAGCCATAAAACATGTCATAAAAACACCTCACAGCCATAAAACACGTAATAAAAACACCTCACCACCACAAAATTATAAACACCTCACAGCCATAAAACACGTAATAAAAACACCTCACAGCCATAAAACACGTAATAAAAACACCTCACAGCCATAAAACACGTAATAAAAACACCTCACAGCCATAAAACACGTAATAAAAACACCTCACCACCACGAAATTAAAAACACCTCACAGCCATAAAACACGTAATAAAAACATCTCACAGCCACAAAATTAAAAACACCTCACAGCCATAAAACACATAATAAAAACACCTCACAGCCACTAAATTAAAAACAACTCACAGCCATTAAACACGTAATAAAAACACCTCTCAGCCACGAAATAAAAAACACCTCACCACCACGTCATCTAGAAACACCTCACCACCAAGTAATTCCAAACACCTCATCACCAACTAATTCAAAACACCTCGCCACCACGTAATTCAAAACACCTCATCACCAACTAATTCAAAACACCTCACCACCACATATTTAAAAACACCTCACCACCACGTAATTATAAATACCTCACCACCACGTAATTATATATATTTCACCACCACGTAATTCAAAACACCTCACCACCACGTAATTCAAAACACCTCACCACCACATCATTTAAAAACACCTCACCACCACATAATTCAAAATACCTCACCACCACGTGATTCAAAACCACCACAAAGTTATTAAAAACACTTCACAACCACGGAAACAAAAGTTTGAGGGAGTCGTTAAGTGACAACACAGACACTGCCCAGATGTGCAGATATGTAGATAAATGACTGTACCCGAGTTGCCGTTTTGTCATGGTTCAAACCAATCATAATTCAAACAATTATTTTGCACAAATGTATTTGTAATATACATGATATCACATTTTCTAAACAATTGAAGTTGAAAAAAAATTTTTTTTAAAGAAAATTCCAAAAATAAATAAATAAAAAATTGAAAAAAATTTCAAAAAAAATACCCTTAGGACATACCGACGGGAGAGATATGTGCACACCAGAAGTTTGGTACGATTTCACAAAAGTTTGAGAAAGTAGTTCAGTGACAAGACAACACAACACAAGACAACACAGGACAGGACAGACGCTGCACAGATATATATATATATATATATATATATATATATATATATATATATATATATATATATATATATATATATATATATATATATATATATATATATATATATATATATATATATATATATATATATATATACTGTACCATGTGCTGGTACCAAAGCAGTTTCTTGGCAAGTGTTATCCTGGGTGGTTTGCCATTCCGTTTCCAGAAGTTGTTAAAACAGGAATTTGCCATTTGTCCAGGGTGCCGGCGATAGCTCGCCTACTGTTCCCGCAGAACGCCATAGGATCTTTAACGTCCACCAACTAACGCTTGCAGATGAGACAGTTTAATGTCCATCATTGGGAAGGCATACACATGGATGCCTCACCCTGCCTACAGAACACCAGGGTGGTAGTTCACAGCCGGGTCGAGAGTCAAACCCAGATGAGATAACTCAAAGACGATTGCGCATATATGTATATGTATGCTCAAATCGTCATATTTCATGTTGTATTCATCACTTAGCAATGAGCAATACTTTCTGTAAACGTGTACTAGAACAATACCAATAACAGTGGCACCGTGGAAATGTTACACATGTAAGGGAGACAGACATTCCTCTTTTGATGGAATGGAGGCAGTTCTGGAGTTCGATTGAATCCACGATGGTATAAAGGCTGGATTTATGATGGGTGCCATTAAGAATACACAGTACATGGTGTATAACAGTAAAGGGGAGGTGAATCCTTTGAATGTGAAATGCTTCAGCAACCTTCCGTTCCAATAAATGGTGACATTCGCTGCACCCACAGACTCCTCTCTGCACGTCTAACTCGAACAAATGAGATGTTATGTCTAAAAAGACCCATCTTGATTTTAGGTGTTTGTCGGGGTTATCCTCTCACCTGGTTTGTTTTTATTTGCTTTTAGTTCCATACATGTTTTATGATTCTCGGGCGACAATAACAACGTCTTATGTTGTAACCAATTCTGTAAAGTTAACGCTGAGAATGCAGTCCTTGTCGATCGGAGGAAAACGTCACGAACCTATCCCAGGACGACGTACATTAGCAAGCAGTCATTCGAGTCTCATTAACGTCCTGTTAACATGTCACGGGCGAGATAGGGAGCATAAGGATGAGGGGAGGATGGGTGGGGGGGAGGGGGGATAGAGGCGTTCCTGTGCAACTGGGAACCAAGCTGGCGACGCGATTCCTGGGCGAGTCCACAAACAGACAATAAAACAGCAAAAGCTGCAAAGTGCGCACCTTGTTCAGGGCTACACCGATGCGGACCAGGTTCATAGATCACTCGCGCCAACAAGCCCATTTCCACTAGAAAGGAAAAGTCAAATTTATCACAACTAGTACACCCGCTCGCGACAGGAGCAGCAAGAAGGGTCATTCCTCTTTGGGGTATATAGATTACAGTCGATTGATAGTCGGATCTCAAGAACATTGGGTGTGTGTTCATTTACCAAGTTTCTTGTGTGGAGATCACCAAGTGGTTTGAGCATTCCAGCAAGCACTCCATTCAAAACCGTTAAGGAACAGCTGGCTTGGCAAGCGCTAGCTATCTGCTTGGTAAATGAGCACAACCAGAGCACTTCCTCCCTTTCAGTTTCGTGTTAAACAGCAGGAGCGAGTTTCCAAAGGCCGCCACGAAAAACGCCATGTTAGCACCAAGAAGTGTCATGGTATTGACCCAACCCTTGTTGGGTATATATAATAGAGCACAGTAGATCTTCGCTCAGTTCTGTAAGTAAACCTTACTTCACGGATATCAGGATTCCTCCAAATTTCTTCATTTATTGTTATAAACAGCATTAGCGACTGTTTAAAAAGCTAAGCAAACGTGTTTGTGGTTTATAGCCGGCGAAGCCGGTGTTGTCAATAAACGAGTACGTATTATGTTGAAAACCTAATTATGCCTTGGCTCGAGAATCCGAAGCGCAGTGGGCGCAGCCATCTTGCGGAGGCGGAAGTATGCATAACAAATTTAAAACGTTCATTAGGAGTTTCTTTCACCCGTCGTCGTTCGATTCACAATCTTATGCACCTCCGATGTATTAATAAAATAATTTAAGACCAACATCGGCCCGCACGGGCCTGGTTATCTTCAACAAAACGCGTCACCAAACACCGGACCCAATGAGAGTCGAGCATTTGCAAAAATATTTCTAAAATGAAAGCGCTCAATGGTGGGGTGCGTGGGCACCATCGACCGGATGCGGAAGTTTGTATAAAACAATTGCGAAAAAGTTCAATAGGAGTTTGTTTCACCCGTCGTTCTTTGATTCACAATATAATGAAACCTCTAATTAGTAATTAAAATACGTTAAGACCAACCTCGTTATCTTCAACGAAAATCGTCATCAAACACTAGAACCAATGCGATTCGAGCATTTGAAAAAATATTTTTTTACAAGCTTATTACGCGTTTCGGACGGTGAAAACGGTGTCAAATATTCTAACATTGACAAAGAATTATTTTTTAGAAATCTCGTGGCCGTCGGAGAACCGAATCAGCCAATCAGCGCCCTCGATACAGGACATCTTACCAGCGCCCTCGACACGTCTGCGACGCCGGGAACGAGGTTGGTGCAAAACAACCGAATCACGCGTAAGCATATACTGCTCGAAATAGTTCTCATCATATACTCAAATTTCCTAAGCTAAATCGTCATTGCTTTGGGGACTGTTGTCTGTAACAGAGAAAGAACAAGAACCGAAATGAAAGGAAAAATGGTACAACCTCCACCAGTGCTATCATCACTGAAACATGATTCGACAACAGTCCGTGGTAACTTGAGAGAGGTTTTTACGTTGCACCAAGTAAAGCCATCGGATGTGACACCATTGTCTTCTTTTTGGGAATATGCTGCAGTAGATGTCCCTGGTGATGGGTCACGTTTTTTTGAGGACTGTCTGCTCTTCTCTTTTACCAAGTCTTACCAGGTACGGTACCTACTACACCTACCTACTACCAACTACCTAACCTACTGATGCCATAGTGATGGGTAAAATAGTGGCAAGAGGCTTTGGCTTCGCCGGCTCATTGCGGCTTTGCAGTCGGTACTAGTAATATTTTTACTTCCTGTAGAAGCCGTTGCTCCCACGGAAACGCCATTATAACCATCCTCTTGGTAAGCCGTGACGTAACGCGCCGCGTCATAATTTTGTTTCTGGGTCCAAACGCGCACCTTACGTCACACTTACCAAGAGGATAAGCTATTTATACACATTATCACTGCAGGAAAAATGCCTTGGGGGAAGTGGGACATTATTAGTATTAATATTGTTTTGTAATAACATTAACAATATGCGATTATCATTAATTTTGTTATTAAAAGCGTCTTTAGAAAAACACCACGATAAATCTTCTTCTTTGGTAAAACGCCACTATAAAGCTAATTTAACATTTATCTACACCTCAACACGCAATGCCATTGACGGCAATGGTGGGGAAAACCCGCTCGGGGGAGAAAAGCCCCTTGGGGAAGGGGGCAAATGATTTTTTTTTTTTTTTTTTTGTATACAAGATCGAGGCTCGTGAAAGAGCTAAAAATGCGCTACAACCTTCATTATGTAACCCTTGTTCATCCTGTCAAGTTTGTTTGAGATTGGATAAGTAATGACGGAATGTATTGGCATCAAAAATTAATCAGACAGACAGATAGACAGACACGAAATGGCGTATTTTAGTATGATTCAATACATCGTCTAAAATCACAAAATTACATTTTAAACTCAAATGCGCTATTTTTTAAAGTTAATTTGTTTTTGGTATATTTTAAAGATCTTTGGAAGGCATCACCCTCAACGTCATCATCATCATCATCATCGTTGTATCATACTACAATCGTTGTAATATAGTATAGTAATAGTAATATAATAGTAATATAGTATAGTCATACTATAATCGTATGTAATATCGTTGTATTTACAAAGCATTGGTGCTCCTCTTGGAAAGGGTTGTTCTGGTGGTGTGCCGTTACCTTCCCAGCAGTCAATCAATCAGGGCAGAAATTTGGAACTTGTTCTGGATGCCGGAGATAACTCACCCACTCTTCGCGAAGGACACCAAGGGATCTTGAAGGTCCACCAATGACTACAGCTGGCAGACATGTCCTTTGGCTTAATCTACTTCTGAGAAACACATGAATGCTCTATCTTGCAGGATGGCAGTTTATAGCTGGGTTGAAATTCCAACCGAGATGAGACATCTCAGAGGTGAGTGAGCAAACCTCTATGCTATCCTGCCAGTTCGGAGGGCATTGCACCTGCCATTACCTGAGATTTGCAAATGATTAGGTTCATATCCTCATGAAAAATGCAGCCTTCTGTTTTTTCGGTTTTTGTACACCTGGGCATGAATCTCAGATCAAAGATGAACTCATTATTTCCTTTATTTAAATGAGATGCATTCATTCATTCGGGGCATCCCCATTTTTGCTCCCACTTTTTATCTCCGCCGTCGAAGGTGGATGGAGGTTATGTTTTCACCCCTGTCTGTCAGTCTGTTTGATTGTTTGTTTGTTTGTTTGTTTGTGAACAAGATATCTCCAAACGTTGTGGACGGATTTGGACAAAACTTAGTGGAGAGGTTGTGTGTGTGACAAGGAAGAATCGATTCGATTTTGGTTCAGGTCCGAATCCAGTTTCGGCCTATCAATGAGATAGAAACCATAAACTGTTCAGCTTGGCGGAGGTATGCTCTCTACCGAGTGTCGTTCTCGTTTTTTTATATGGATTTTGCAAATACCCTTGCCAGGCATTGCATTTGGATTCGTTTGTTTGTTTGTCGAGGCTCGTGTAAGAGCTAGCATTAATCACAAAAAATCAAACGGACACATAAAAACATAAAATAAAGGCAGCGGGAGACAAGATGGGGAGAGAGAGGGAAGCACACAAGTACAACAGTAGAGAACAGGGACATCGGGAGATATGTGGGAGGGAGAGGGCTTAGGGGGAGGAGGCAGGGGAAGGGGGTGGGGGTGGGAGAGGTATAAAACACATGGACACGACTAGGACTTCCAGGAAAGAAGTCGGTATTTCAAAAAAGTGGCTCTGGGGTGAAATTAATGTGGGTAGAGAAAAGATCAAGGTTTTGGATAGGGGAAGATAAGAGATGGTGGTGAACAGCTGTTTTAAAGACCTGGAGGGTGGAGTGGGATTGAAGAGAGTGAGGGAGTTTGTTCCAGAGGCGGGAGAAAAGAGGAATGAAGGAGTGAAGGTGAGCAGAGAGCCTTGATTTTGGCAGTTTAACCATAAGAGGGTTGCAGGCAGATCTTGTGCGACCTGTAGGAATATTTGGGGGACAGAGCCCAGAGAGAGCTGGGGGGGCAAGGCCGGAGAGGAGTCGGTAGAAGACAGAAAGACCACCAACCTGCCTGCGGTTAGAGGGAGAAAGGCCCTCACAATCAGCTTCATCGCGGGAGATTCCAATGATTCTGAAAGCTTTTGTTTCAACAGTGTGAAGCCGAGGTAGGTGTGAGGCAGGAGCACCAGCCCAGAGGGGAGAGCAGTATTCCATAGAGCTGCGGATGAAAGCCTTGTATGTGGTGAGGAGCTCAGGTGTGCCAAGGAAGGACTTCGCACGACGGAGGATGCCCAGTCAGCGACTGGCATTGGAGGCCAGCTTGGAAATGTGGTTTTCCCAGGAAAGATCATGGCAGATAGTGAGACCCAAAAGCTTGAGTGACAGAACTTCTTGGAGAGGATTGTTGAGAAAGTAGATGGGAGGGTTGTCCAGTCGGTCTTTTCGGAGAGACATCGTAAGAGTGTGAGATTTGTCAGGATTGAAAGACATGTTCCAATTGTTTGACCAGATTCTCATATAAATAATTTAATGAATTAGTCATATTAATTATATTGATTCATATTATATTGATTATATTATATTATATTGTATAATGTATATGCTATATTATATATTATTCTAGTCATATTATGTTAATTCTCATGTAAATAATTTAATGAATTAGTAAACAAATAGTCGATGGTTGAAAGCCGAAAATAAATACCAATACCATCTCATTTAAATGGCCATGGTGATAACCAGACAGAAATGGTTGGTACTGCGCCATCTTGGAAAAACCGAAAAACATTGCACCTCTATATCTCTGAAACCGCTACATGGAAGAAAAAAAATTGAAACGTGGCTCATTGTAAAGTACTCCCCATGGAGAATAACATATGTTAAAGATGATGTCATAGGTGCCTTCATTATGACGTTATACATCAACAAGTAGAACGATTGATCCGATTAGTATGAAATTTCTTGAGCGTGATCTCGGTAGGGATAAATTGGTCGAGAAAAAAAAAACAATTGATGACGTCATCGGTCACGTGGTTCGGCAGCCATATTTTTGCAGCGAAGCCTGTAAGGCACTGCCATCTGGAACAGTGTTTGTTTGTCTGTCCGGTGTATGTGTGTATGCCCCTCAAAAACGTCCACCAATCAGAGCTGAGGATCTGGTCAAATGACAAGGAGACAGCAGATCCTCCAATCAGCAGATCCAAGCCCGGCTACTTAAGACGATCGGTTTTGTTTTTCGTGTCAAGTGTTTAATCTCAGATTATTTATTTATTTATTACAAGATACAGGCTATATGACATGAGATGCCAGAGGGTAAAGAGACCATGAACTGACAATGGGAGAGTGGGGGTGACGGTAAGACACAGGCAAAGGAACGAGTGTCCAGGAAAATAGTAGAGAGAGGAGCGGACGAAACACGAAAACCAGCACACAAGAGGGTTGAGTTAGGTAGGATTAAAGGGTGTATAAAAGATTGTGTGTATGGATGGGGGATGACGTGAGACGGTGGTGTTCCGGCTGCTTGAAGCCTTGGGCGGATGAGTGCGATCGAAACGCCTAAGGAAGGCAATTCCATAAACGAGAGAAAAGAGTAGAGGTGTGCGGAAAGCCTGGATTTTGGGAGTTTAACCAGGAATGCGTTACCGGACTCGATGCGGGATTGCTCGGGCTGCAAGAGCAGAGGAAACAAACCCGGTGGACTAAAATCCAGAGGACACGAACCTTATCTCAACAAAGAGCACATTCATACTTTTTATGCCAAGTGGAGAGGCTGAATTACAATTGTGTTTATATAATTTTGTTTTTTGTTAGGCTGGCCTTGGCTTCTATCACCACAAAGGAGGGTAATTATAGGGCAGAGGGATCCAGCAGCAAAAAAAAAATACTGCATCACTTTATAAACACGGAAACTTAAAACAAATTTCTGCGGAAGATGTATTTTGTATCCCTATTGGGAAATAAGGAGCAGACGAAATACATGGAATATATTTTAATCAAACACGATGTATCCTCACGTCATACGATTGATAAATGAGGTGATGACATATGCAAATTGTCACTCCGAAATTGTCACTCATACAACATTGATAAATGAGTGAAAGTCCGACCACTTCCCTGTTATTCTTGCAAAATCCTGAAACATCGCATCGGAAAAAGGAATGAAAAGCTGTGCTGAATAACTAGACCATTGACTAATGATGTGTTCCTGAGATGAAAATGACGTCCCTGAGTTGTATGGTCACAGGTTTCATGATTTCGCATCTTCACAGAGATAAATCATGATTGTGCATCTTCCAATCTGAAACAAAGCATCAATCACCAGTGTCACAAAGATTCTCCAACAAATGATGAATGAAACAAGCAAACTTCAAATAGCAAAGTCTTTGTGATTGTTTTCTAGGACTGTCAAAGTTTTTTCCTTTACTTGTAACATCAATGGCCAAGTATTCAGTTTGAACATTCAGCATTGCCGAGAAGAAAGAACCGAAACACTGATGTCGTGAAGGATACTCTGTAACTGCTACACCATACCAGATGTTAAGAGCATTACAAACCATTGCAAAGAGTGAGTGAACTACATTCTACAGGATCGTCAAACTTCCTTGACTAGAAGAAGGACAACCAACCCCTATGTCTATTTTAACCGATTGAAATTCATTGTGTGTGTGTGTGTGTGTGTGTGTGTGTTCATATGTCTGTATGTGTGTGTGTGTCTGTGTCTGTGTGTGTGTGTGTGTGTGTGTGTGTGCTTGTGTGCCTGTGTGTATACGTGTTTGGGTGTGTGTTTGTGTGTGTGTGCTTGTGTGCCTGTGTGTATACGTGTTTGGGTGTGTGTGTGTGTGTGTGTGTGTGTGTGTGTGTGTGTGTGTGTGTGTATAGTTATGTGCAAATGTTTGGGTTAATTATTTTCACTTTTGTGGTGTTATCCCCCAATAAACATTTGTGGGAAGTTGGAAGTGTGCAATACAGGAAGATAATTCAAATTTCTGTGAAAGTCAATTGGCATTGCCCTCAGAAAGTATTCACACCCCTTGCCTTTTTTGACATTTTGTTGTGTTACAGCCTGAATTTATAATGCATTATTAAAATGGATTTTTTGTCAGTCATCTACACATAATACCCCATACGGTCAATATGGAATTTTCTTTTCAGAAATTTTTTGAAAATAATTAAGGTGAAATACAGAAATATTTAATTTTTGTGTACAGAATCGAGGCTCGTGAAAGAGCTAACATTTATCACAAACAAATCAAACAGACAAACAAACAAAGTATATAAAAAGGGGAGCGGTAGACAAGATGGGGAGAGAAGGGGAAGCACACAAACACAACATTTCAACTTCCTGAGTCAATACTTTGTAGAATCGCCTCTTTGGCAGTGATTACAGCTTTGAGTCTTCTTGGGTATGTCGTCTGTATTAGCTTTGCACATCTGGATTTTGGGAGTTTCTCCCATTCTTCCTTGCACATTTGCATAGGTGAACTAGGTGAACAGTGTGGGGAGTGTAGGTGAACAGAAATTTTCAATTTTATTCCACAAATTCTCAATGGAATTCAAGTCTGGCTTTTGCCTGGGCCACTCAAGGACTTTCACATTCTTCTTCTGAAGCCATTCCAGTGTTGCTTTGACTGCATGCTTGGGGTCATTGTCCTGGTGGAATGTAAATCTTTGCTGCAGCCTAAGAAGGTCTCTTGCACTCTGAAGCAGTTTATACTCAAGGATTTGCCTGTATTTGGCTCCATTCATTATTCCCTCTATCCATACAAGTCTCCAAATCCCTGCCGCTGAAAAACATCCCCATAGCATGATGCTGCCACCACCATGCTTCATGGTAGGGATGATGTTAAATGGGTGAAGAGCTGTGTTCAGTTTCCTCCAGACGGAGCACTTTGCATTCAGGCCAAAGAGTTCAATTTTCGTCTCATCAGACGACAGAATATTTTGTCTCATGCTCTCAGAGTCTTTCACATGTCTTTTTGCAAACCCCACACATGCTGTCATGTGCCTTTTTCTCAGGAGAGGCTTCCATCTTGCCAGTGTCCCATAAAGCCTCGATTTGTGAATGGCTGCAGAGACTGTTGCCCTGCAGGCAGGTTCTCTGATCTCAGCCAAGGATCTCTATAGTTCTGTCAGGGTGGTCATTGGGTTCTTGGTCACCTCCCTGACCAAGGTCCTTCTTGCATGGTTGCTCAGTTTGGTCGGACAACCAGCTCTAGAGAGTCTGGGTAGTTCCGTATTCTTTCCATTTCCTAATAACGGAGCTCACTGTGCTCTTCGGAAATGTCAACACTCTAGAAATTGTTTTATACCCTTCCCCAGATCTATGCGTCCTCACAATTCTATCTCGGATTGAGTTCTGCTGTACTGGAGGAGTGCTGTACTGCTTGATCAATTGGTCGCCTTTCACCAAGTCCAGATGTGCTTGGGCCAGGACAGGAATTATATATTCGTTATTATTATTGCCCAATGATACGACTATTATTATTGTTGTTAATATTAATAGTTAATATTATTAATTGATATATGCTTTGTTGAACAATATTATCATTCTTCTTGTTAGTACCTCTGCCACCAAAGGTGGTTGGAGGTTATCTTTTCATGGAGGTTATCTTTTCACCCCGATCTTCACGAAACTTCAGCAAATGGTGGAGTTCATGGTCCGACAGAATCCTTTATATTTTTGAGGTCAAAAGGTCAACATAGGCCAAAGGTCAACCACTTTTCTTCAGATTTCTAAAATCCTCAATTTTCATCCGATTGAGTGAAATTTGAATAGGACTTGCATAACAGCTAACTGAATTCAACCACCAACTATTTTGGAGATCAACATAGGCCAAAAGGTTAACATAGGCCAAAAGGTCAACAAACTTTTATTAATCCTAATATCCTCAATTTTCGTCCCATTGACTTGAAATTTAAATCGGATTAACATATCTGCTAACTGAATTCAACCACCACCTATTTTTGAGATCCACATCGGCCAAAAGGTCAACATAGGCCAAAAGGTCACAACCTTTTCAAATTTCTGAAATCCTCAATTTTCATCCGATTGACTTGGAATTTGAATGGCATTTTCATATCAGCGAACTGAATTAAACCACGAACGATTTTTGAGATCAACATAGGCCAAAAGGTGAACATAGGCCAAAGGTCAAACACGTTTTATCAAATTTCTAAAATCCTCAATTTTCATCCGATTGACTTGAAATCTGAATAGGATTTGCCTATCAGCTTACTGAAATAGGCCAAAAGGTCAACATAGGCCAAATATCGTAAATTGTCAATTTTCATCTGATTAACTTAAAATTTGAAGACGATATGCATATCTGGTCACTGAATTCAACCCCCAACTATTTTTGAGGTCAACATAGGCCAAAAGTTCAACATAGGCCAGATTTCTAAAATCCTCAATTTTAATCCGATTGACTTTAATTTTGAAATAGGATTTTCACATCCGCTAACTGGATTCAATCACTAACTATTTGTAAGATCAAAATAGGCCAAAAGATCAACATAGGCCTAAGGTCAACCACTTTTCCCAGATTTCTAAAATCCTCAATTTTCATCTGATTGACTTGAAATCTGAATAGGATTTCCATATCAGCTTACTGAAAATAATGACCTACTATTTTGAGGTCAACATAGGCCAAAAGGTAAACAAAAGTCGAATTTCTAAAATTGACAATTTTCATCCGATTGACTTAATTTGAAGAAGATTTGCATATCAGGTCACATAATTCAACCACCAATTATTTGTGAAGTCAAAAGAATGCCCTACCGAGTGTCATTTTACTTTGTTCTCTTTTGACAAGTGTCGCCCTATGAGTGATTTTTCATTTGTCTTTCTGTCTGTTTGTGAACAAGATATCCCAAAAGGTTGTGGACAGACAGATTCGGATAAAATTTGGCAGAGAGGTAGTGTATGTGACTTGGACTAAATGATTACATTTTGGTGAAGATCCGGATGCGGATCCAGCTACTATAATTTTTTAAGTGATTCTTCACCATTGATAGATAGGGCTAAAAACGATAAATAGCAGGATATCTCAAAACGTTGTGGACGGATTTGGACGAAACTTGATGGACCGGTTGGGTGTCCGACAAGGACGATTCAATTCAATTTTGGTGAAGATATGAATATGGATTCGGATATGAGAATTATTTAATTTCCTAAGTGATTCTTCACCATTGGGCGATAGGGCCAAAAACGATACATAGCAGGATATCTCAAAAACTTATTGATGGATTTGGACAAAACTTGTTGGACCGGTTGTGTGTGTGACAAGGAAGAATCGATTCAATTTTGATGAAGATCCAGATCCAGCTAGTAGAATGTTTAAGTGATTCTTCACCATCGAGTGACATGACCTACAACGAGGGGTATATCAGGGACCTATGGTGATTCCTGTGATTGATTTTGATTAAATGTGATTCTGTATTGTGATCTTCTGGTCTACTCTGAGATAAAAAACGTAAACTGTTCACCAGGCATAGGTATGCTTTCCACTGAGGGCCATTCTAGTTTATTTTGTAATTATAATGCCATGCCGTGGAAAGACATATTAAGTTGTTCTATACACCCTAACATGGCGTGTGATTAAAACATAGGAATTCTTCTCGATTATTTGTAGTTAGTTGGCCTGATCAACTCAGGAGGTCATGAGGAAGTCCACCGAAACGAAATAAGTACCACAATCCACATCAGAAAGCTCCAGTAGAACTCCACAAAAAAACATGCCTCACACACACACAAGTCGTCCATTTTTAGACGATTTTAAGTACCACACTCTTTGGTGGCTCTTTCACTCCCTCTCTCTGTTCTCTTCACCATCTCTTTTGCTCAAGGTCATCTGCCATCTGCTTGGAAATCAGCCAACATCACCGCTTTACACAAAAAGGTGCAAAAACAGATCCTTGCAACTACAGACCAATCAGCCTTCTCCCAATTATCAGCAAAGTCATTGAATCCATCATTGCTTCGGATATGAAATCTTTCCTCTTCTCGAATGGCTTGATCTCTGATCATCAATTTGGTTTCAGACCAGGTCACTCAACTCTGGACATGCTGCTTCTGCTGTCTCAACAATGGATGGAGGTCCTCAATGCCAAACAGGAAATTAGAGCTGTCTCCCTTGACATATCACGTGCATTCGATACGGTCTGGCACCCCGCTCTGCTCACCAAACTCTCCTCCTTTGGTATCCATGGAAATCTCCACGCATGGCTGGCGGACTTCCTCTCCAGTCGCAGTCAACGTGTGGCCCTGAATGGGTTTCTCTCATCTCCTCTTCCTGTTCAGGCTGGAGTTCCCCAAGGCAGTGTTCTGGGCCCTGTGCTTTTTCTGGTCTTCATCAATGATCTCTCTGACTCTCTTGAAAATCCTCTCTATCTCTTTGCTGATGACTCCACTCTCTGCCGCTCCATTCCTCATCCCTCAGATCGGCAGTCTGCAGCCTCCTCACTCTCTGCAGACCTGGACAAAATCACAGACTGGGCAAACAAGTGAAACATGTCTTTCACTCCTGACAAATCTCACACTCTTACGATGTCTCTCCGAAAAGACCGACTGGACAACCCTCCCATCCACTTTCTGAATAATCCTCTCCAAGAAGTTCTGTCACTCAAGCTTTTGGGTCTCACTATCTGCCATGATCTTTCCTGGGAAAACCACATTTCCAAGCTGGCCTCCAAAGCCAGTCGCCGACTGGGCATCCTCCATCGTGCGAAGTCCTTCCTTGGCAGACCTGAGCCCCTCACCACATACAAGGCTTTCATCCGCAGCTCAATAGTACTGCTCTCCCCTCTGGGCTGGTGCTCCTGCCTCACACCTAGCTCGTCTTCACGCTGTTGAAACCAAAGCATTCAGAATCATTGGAATCTCCCGCTATGAAGCTATCTCCGAGGGCCTTTCACTTACTCACCGCAGGCAGGTTGGTGGTCTTTCCATCTTCTACCGACTCCTCTCCGGCCTTGCTCCCCCAGCTCTCTCTGCGCTCTGTCCCCCAAATATTCCTACAGGTCGCACAAGATCTGCCTGCAACCCTCTTATGGTTAAACTGCCAAAATCAAGACTCTCTGCTCACCTTCACTCCTTCATTTCTCTTTTCTCCCGCCTCTGGAACAAACTCCCTCACTCTCTTCAATCCCACTCCTCCCTCCAGGTCATTAAAACAGCTGTTCACCACCATCTCTTATCTTCCCCCATCCAAAACCTTGATCTTTTCTACCTCCGCTAATTTCACACCAAATCCACTTTTTTGAAATACCAACTTCTTTCCTGGAAGTCCTTTGTGTCCTTGTGTTTTATACTTCTCCCACCCCTCTCCCCTTTGCCACGCCTCCTCCCCCCAAGCCCTCTCCCTCCCACACATCTCTCGATGTCCCTGCTCTCAAATGTTGTGTTTGTGTGCTTCCCCTTCTCTCCCCATCTTGTCTACCGCTCCCTCTTTTTATATATTTTGTTTGTCTGTTTGATTTTTTTTTTGTGA